>NC_134354.1:327201426-327206426 GCF_048569485.1 Anomaloglossus baeobatrachus
TTTTTTTCTATATGTCCGTTTGATTTCTGTGTGTATTCTATATGTCTGTGTGTGAGTGTGATGTGTGTGTATTCTGTGTCTGTGTGTGATGTGATGTGTGTGTATTCTATATGTCTCTGTGTGTGATTACTCTCTGCTCCGCTTCCTCTTCCTGTCATAATGACATCACTTCCCTGCAAACCGCAGGGCAGCGATTAACATTACCGCAGGTAAACCGCGAAATACGGCAGGGAATAACACAGGAAAACGCAATGAACCGCACAGAATTTTCTGCCTGCGTTATTCCCTGCGGGATTTCACGATTACATTGCAGTCAATAGAGTAAAATCCCGCAGCTACCTGTGGAAAAGAAGTGACATGCAATTGTTTTCGCTGCGGGAATCCCGCAGCAAAACATGCAGCTTTCACAATCCGCATAGTGTGCACAGCATTTTTTTTTCCATAGGTTTTGCTTTTAATAAAAATATTTTCTATATTTACCTCTCTCCAGCGATGCTGTCTCCGGTTCTGCTGCCTCCCGCTCCTTATCGCCGCTTATTATACTCACTGAATATTCAGTGCCCTGAGGAGCTGGAAGCAGGAACAGCGCTGGGGACTTCAGTGCCGGGGACCGCATCGGTGGGTGAGTGTACAGCAGAGTGTGTGTGTTTGTGTGTGTGTGTGTGTGTGTGTGTACATGCATGTGCGGTATGTATCCATGTGTGTGTGCTGTGTGTGTATATACATGCATGTGTGCTATGTGTGACACGGACGTCTGAAAGCAGCCGTACACTGTGTACAGTGGCTGCGCCGCAACTTCCTGGTCACATGACAACATGTGATCAGAGCTTGTCGCGCGGCAACTGTAGAGTACACAGTGCACGGGAGCGCGCCAACAAAGTGGAGAAAAGGTAACTATTAAAAGCGACAGTGCAGACGTGTGCGGGACCCGCGGTAAGCTAGTTACATCGGGTAACTAAGGAAAGCGGTTTCTATAGTAACCCGATGTGTACTATAGTTACCAGCCTACGCCGGCTCCGGCACACGTGTGCCAGCAGGCGGGGTAAGCTAGTGGCTTTTCTCCACTTAGTCCTGCTGGTGTGGGCTTCCGGGGCTGCAGCAGTCACCTGGGAGTCGGGCGTCTCCGTGTGGGTTCGGGGAATGCGTGGGGGGGCGGGGCCAGGGCGAGCATCCAATGCGTGAGGGGGCGGGGCCTGGCCGAGCGCCCAATACGTGCAGGGGGCCGGGGCGAGAGGCCAATCCGTGCAGGGGGCGGGGCCAGGCTGAGTCGAGCGGCCAATCCGTGCGGGGGGGGGCTCGGCACCTGTGAGTCGGGCGTCTCCGTGTGGGTTCGGGGAATGCGTGCGGGGGGCGGGGCCAGGGCAAGCATCCAATTTGTGAGGGGGGCGGAGCCTGGCCGAGCGCCCAATGCGTGCAGGGGTCTGGGGCGAGAAGCCAATCCGTGCGGGGGCGGGGCCAGGCGGAGCGGCCAATCCGTGCGGGTGGGCCGCTGGTTGTCACTGTAACGACAATTTATGAGCAAGACAGACAGAATAAGGCAATTATATATATAGATATATATATATTACACACACACACACACACACACACACATATATACATAAATATATACAGTGCCTACAAGTAGTCTTCAACCCCCTGCAGATTTAGCAGGTTTGATAAGATGCAAATAAGTTAGAGCCTGCAAACTTCAAACAAGAGCAGGATTTATTAACAGATGCATAAATCTTACAAACCAACAAGTTATATTGCTCAGTTAAATTTTAATAAATTTTCAACATAAAAGTGTGGGTCAATTATTATTCAACTCCTAGGTTTAATATTTTGTGGAATAACCCTTGTTTGCAATTACAGCTAATAATCATCTTTTATAAGACCTGATCAGGCAGGCACAGGTCTCTGGAGCTATCTTGGCCCACTCCTCCATGCAGATCTTCTCCAAGTTATCTAGGTTCTTTGGGTGTCTCATGTGGACTTTAATCTTGAGCTCCTTCCACAAGTTTTCAATTGGGTTAAGGTCAGGAGACTGACTAGGCCACTGCAACACCTTGATTTTTTCCCTCTTGAACCAGGCCTTGGTTTTCTTGGCTGTGTGCTTTGGGTCGTTGTCTTGTTGGAAGATGAAATGACGACCCATCTTAAGATCCTTGATGGAGGAGCGGAGGTTCTTGGCCAAAATCTCCAGGTAGGCCGTGCTATCCATCTTCCCATGGATGCGGACCAGATGGCCAGGCCCCTTGGCTGAGAAACAGCCCCACAGCATGATGCTGCCACCACCATGCTTGACTGTAGGGATGGTATTCTTGGGGTCATATGCAGTGCCATCCAGTCTCCAAACGTCACGTGTGTGGTTGGCACCAAAGATCTCGATCTTGGTCTCATCAGACCAGAGAACCTTGAACCAGTCTGTCTCAGAGTCCTCCAAGTGATCATGAGCAAACTGTAGACGAGCCTTGACATGACGCTTTGAAAGTAAAAGGTACCTTACGGGCTCGTCTGGAACGGAGACCATTGCGGTGGAGTACGTTACTTATGGTATAGACTGAAAGCAATGTCCCCACTGCCATGAGATCTTCCCGGAGCTCCTTCCTTGTTGTCCTTGGGATAGCCTTGACTCTTCGGACAAGCCTGGCCTCGGCACGGGTGGAAACTTTCAAAGGCTGTCCAGGCCGTGGAAGGCTAACAGTAGTTCCATAAGCCTTCCACTTCCGGATGATGCTCCCAACAGTGGAGACAGGTAGGCCCAACTCCTTTGAAAGGGTTTTGTACCCCTTGCCAGCCTTGTGACCCTCCACGATCTGGTCTCTGATGGCCTTGGAATGCTTATTTGTCTTTCCCATGTTGACCAAGTATGAGTGCTGTTCACAAGTTTGGGGAGGGTCTTAATTAGTCAGAAAAGGCTGGAAAAAGAGATAATTAATCCAAACATGTGAAGCTAATTGTTCTCTGTGCCTGAAATACTTCTTAATACTTTAGGGGAACCAAACAGAATTCTTGTGGTTTGAGGGGTTGAATAATAAATGACCCTCTGAATAAACTTTTCAAAATTTAAAAAAAAAAAAAATAAAAAAAGAAATAACTTTTTTTTTGCTGCAGTGCATTTCACACTTCCAGGCTGATCTACAGTCCAAATATCACAATGCCAAGTTAATTTCGAATGTGTAAACCTGCTAAATCTGCAGCAGGGGGTTGAATACTACTATACTATATATATATATATATATATATATATATATGTGTGTGTGTATATACAGTCATAAGTAAAAGTTTGGGCACCCCTATTAATGTTAACCTTTTTTCTTTATAACAATTTGGGTTTTTGCCACAGCTATTTCAGTTTCATATATCTAATAACTGACGGACTGAGTAATATTTCTGGATTGAAATGAGGTTTATTGTACTAACAGAAAATGTGCAATCCGCATTTATACAAAATTTGACCAGTGCAAAAGTATGGGCACCTCAACATAAAAGTGACATTAATATTTTGTAGATCCTCCTTTTGCAAAAATAACAGCCTCTAGTTGCTTCCTGTAGCTTTTAATGAGTTCCTGGATCCTGGATGAAGGTATATTTGACCATTCCTGTTTACAAAACAATTCCAGTTCAGTTAAGTTTGATGGTGGCCGAGCATGGACAGCATGCTTCATATCATCCCACAGATTTTCAATGATATTCAGGTCTGGGGACTGGGATGACCATTCCAGAACATTGTAATTGTTCCTCTGCATGAATGCCTGAGTAGATTTGGAGCGGTGTTTTGGATCATTGTCTTGCTGAAATATCCATCCCCTGCTTAACTTCAACTTCGTCACTGATTCTTGCACATTATTGTCAAGAATCTGCAGATACGGAGTTGAATCCATGCGACCCTCAACTTTAACAAGATTCCTGGTGCCGGCATTGGCCACACAGCCCCAAATTTTACTGTGGGTAGCAAGTGCTTTTCTTGGAATGCCGTGGTTTTTTGCCTCCATGCATAATGCCTTTTTGCATGACCAAACAACTCAATCTTTGTTGTGTACACCGGCTCCGTCACGATCCCAGCAGCGCCAGACATAACCTTGCGATGCTGGGATCTTGACGGAGCCGGTGAACGCTGGTAACCATTATACACATCGGGTAACTAAGGTCCCTTAGTTACCCGATGTGTATCATAGTTATCAGCGTACACCGGCTCCCGGGGAGCCGGCATTATACTCCTCTCCCCCCAGGACGACTACTCCTATTATAGTCCTCCTATTATACTCCTCTCTGAGTATAATAGGAGAACTATTATAGCATGGGGGATGGAGCACGATGGGGGGTGCGCAGCATGGGGGATGTAGCACAATGGGGGGTGCGCAGCATGGGGGATGTAGCACGATGGGGGGTGCGCAGCATGGGGGATGGAGCACGATGGGGGGTGCGCAGCATGGGGGATGGAGCACGATGGGGAGTGCGCAGCATGGGGGATGTAGCACGATGGGGGGTGCGCAGCATGGGGGATGGAGCACGATGGGGGGTGCGCAACATGGGGGATGTAGCACGATGGAGTGCGCAGCATGGGGGATGGAGCACGATGGGGAGTGTGCAGCATGGAGGATGGAGCACGATAGGGAGTGCGCAGCATGGGGGATGGAGCACGATGGGGAGTGCGCAGCATGGGGGGATGGCGCACGATGGGGGGGTGCGCAGCATCGAGGATGGAGCACGATGGGGAATGCGCAGCATAGGGGATGGAGCACGATGGGGGGTGGGCAGCATGGGGGATGGAGCACGATGGGGGGTGCACACCTCCCCCCAACACACACACACAACACACCACACACACACTGGGAACCACGAACACCGCCATACACAGACACCCACACACACAGACAACGCCGCACACACACAACACCCAACTCACAAACACCGCGGCATACATAAATATACGCACATACCGCACAACACACACATTGCACAAAACATACCTCCCCCCAAAACACACACACACACACCCCACACAAACCGCGCAA